>NC_134922.1:1877500-1880000 GCF_051014615.1 Bombus vancouverensis nearcticus | reverse complement strand
ACCTCTAGCAGGGAGATAGGGTTTGGAACGCGAAGAGCACCGCAGTTGCGGCGGTGTCCAGATCTTCCCCTCGGACCTTGAAAATCCAGGAGAGGGCCACGTGGAGGTGTCGCGCCGGTTCGTACCCATATCCGCAGCAGGTCTCCAAGGTAAAGAGCCTCTAGTCGATAGATTAATGTAGGTAAGGGAAGTCGGCAAATTGGATCCGTAACTTCGGAATAAGGATTGGCTCTGAGGAGCGGGGCGTGTCGGGCTTGGTCGGGAAGCGGGTTTGGCTGACGTGCCGGGCCTGGGCGAGCTGAACGGGACGCGGCGTATCTCTCTCTCTCGGGAGTGGATATCGTCGCGCACCCCGGATCCGAGCTCGGTCCCGTGCCTTGGCCTCCCGCGGATCTTCCTTGCTGCGAGGCTTCCGCGGCGGTTATACTGTCGCGGTCGTTCTCTTCGGCCACCATTCAACGCTCAGCTCAGAACTGGCACGGACTAGGGGAATCCGACTGTCTAATTAAAACAAAGCATTGCGATGGCCCCCAAGGGTGTTGACGCAATGTGATTTCTGCCCAGTGCTCTGAATGTCAACGTGAAGAAATTCAAAAAAGCGCGGGTAAACGGCGGGAGTAACTATGACTCTCTCTTAAGGTAGCCAAATGCCTCGTCATCTAATTAGTGACGCGCATGAATGGATTAACGAGATTCCCTCTGTCCCTATCTACTCCGAACATCTATAGAGCGAAGCCAGTATGAGTTTTACACTCCAGGAATGGCGCGGTCGGCCCCAAGCCGAGCCCTTATACGCTCAAACTAATTGTCCCTATCTACTGAGGGGAGTACTCCGCCGCAGCTTCAGGAAAGAAGATACAACACTCGGCACGCCAACTGGGAGGTCTTTCAAAGAGTGATCATAGAGAAGAAGGCGACACTCCGAGAGACAAACCCCCGGCAGCCGAACGAGGTTGAACGAATGGCCGAGCAGATGCAGGAAGTCCTCAGAAGAGCCTGCGATGCCGCCATTCCGAGGAAAAAATGGTATCACAGATCGGTGCCATGGTGGACGCCTGAGCTCACACGAGCAAAGAGGGAAGTCTACCGCTCAAGGAGGAAATACCAGGGGACCAGGGACCCCGCAACGAGGGAGCAGGAGAAGCTGCGGTATAGAGAAATCAGAAAGGAGTACGTAAAGGCAATCACCAAGGCCAAGATACGCAGCTGGAGAGAGTTTGTAACAAAGGAGGGCAACGCAGAACCCTGGGGTATCGCCTACCGAACGGCTACGGGCAAGCTAAGGAGGGAAGAAACAGTGTCGACTCTGCGGACGCCACAAGGGGAAACCCAACTGGCGAACTACTGCGGCAGCGATGCTGTCCGCCCTACTACCCGACGACGAGGAAGAAACGGACACCCCGGAGCAGACAGCGATCAGACGCGAAAGTACAACCCCCCCGAACGTCGAGGACACCCCAGAGTTCCGCTACGAGGAACTCAGCGGCGCCGTAAAACGACTAACGAAGGGGAAATGTCCTGGACCTGACCTAGTCGAGGCCGAAGTAATTCAACGCGCCTGGGGTGGAGTCCATCAGGAACTCCTCAGGCTCATGAATAGCTGCCTCACCTGGGGAGTCTTCCCAAAGGTTTGGAAACTGGGGAACGTCATCACTATCCCGAAGGGACCAGAACGGGATAAGAGTAGCCCGAAGTCTTACAGGCCGATTTGCCTACTATCGATGGTGGGCAAGTTACTGGAAAGGCTGATGGCTACCAGGATGGCAACTATATTCCACGACCACGCCTTAACGTCGGACAGGCAGTACGGCTTTCGCCCCGGAAGATCTACAGTGGACGCGATCACAAAATTCCGCGAGATAGTCGAGCGAATGAGCGAGGAAAAGTACGTACTCGCAATCGCGCTCGACATATCAGGAGCATTCGATAACGTGTGGTAGCCCAACGTGATGCACGAGTTGAAGAGAAGAGACTGCCCCGCCAATCTTTATCGACTGACGAGAAGCTACTTTTCGGACAGAGCCGTGCGAATCGCGGGGAAAAATGACATGGTCAGCAAGCCCGTTACGAAGGGTTGCCCGCAGGGGTCGGTACTGGGTCCAAGCTTTTGGAACCTAATATTCGACGACCTGCTAGCCGAACTCACGACAAGCGCGACAGAGTGCGAACCGATCGCGTACGCGGATGACATAGTGATCCTGGTCGCAGGAAACGCGAGAACCGAACTGCAAGAGAAGGGACAAAATATAGTCACACGCGTTGCTACCTGGTGCGCCAGGAAGAAACTCACGCTGTCGGCGGAGAAAACAGAAATGATGCTCGTCAAGGGCAAGCTGGATGCGGAGAAACCACCGATCATCAAGATCGATGGCAGAAGCATAAAAATGAAACAGGCGATCAAATACCTGGAAGTGTACCTAGAAAGCGGCCTGAAAATAAACAGGCATGTACACGAGGCGACAAAAAAGTGCCAGAAACTATTCAACAGCCTCGCGAGAGT